>NC_091312.1:22723599-22766099 GCF_038502225.1 Cherax quadricarinatus
TTCATACACATTCTGTGTGCAGTTACCCCATGGTTACACTTGTTAAAGGCTTTAAGTCAGTGTTCACTTTATTTGTTTTATGACTATCGTCCAGCGTACCATGTCATAATGGTCCGGCAACTGCGAAAGGCAGGAGCGACCTGTTCTGCATGCGGGAATTCTGAAGGAACTGATCCCAGATATGCACACATAGGTCACTCACTAAAGAAAGGAGTGGCAGACGATGCAAAAAAAAAAAAATAATAATACTCCCGCTGAAAAGCAGGAGTACAATGGGTACATTAAGAGACAGCATACCAAATGTAAAGTGACCAAGAAGGTTTAACACCTTCCCTTCATACGTAAGAGGAATTATCAACAGACTCCTATCAGTCTTCAAGAGGGAAATCAAACCAGTACCTGTTCAGCCGGGCTGTGATGCATACGTTCGGACTGCATGTGGCTAGCACCAAAAGCCTGTAAGATCAGGACGTCAACAAGGAGACTAAGTCTGGGTCTGGTCCTCGGGGGCAATCACCCCCGGAATTGTGCACAGGAAATACTAAAAAATATATATAAATACTCAACTGCATTCTTGCTAGACCTTCATGGGCCTAATTCATAGGCCTATTGTGAATCTATATGATCTTGCGGTATTACCTGGAGGGTATTCCGGGGATCAACGCCCCCGCGGCCCGGTCCATGACCAGGCCTCCCGGTGGATCAGGGCCTGATCAACAAGGCTGTTACTCCTGTCCGCACGCAATCCAACGTACGAACCACAGCCCGGCTGATTCGGCACCGACTTTAGGTATCTGTCCAGCTCTACATTCTCATGGGAAGCTGGCAAGTTCCTCTGGGCAGTTCTTGATCAGCCGGACTGTGATACTTAAGGTTGGACTGTGCCACTAACACAAATAAACTATGTGATTAACCCAACAAGGAAGAGCGTAGAGCTTGGATGGGCCCGCGGCTGCGATGACCCATGGTACCATCAACATACAGGTACGTAAGCAGCTTCACTAGCAAAATCTAATACCGATGAAATCTAAACGAGAGCTTACACAACTTGTCTGGTTTAGAATGTTAAGGCCTTTCATCCAGTGAGGATAAATGTATAACGAGGACACACATGTGTACTGGCTTTATAATTTCGCTAACTGCAAAAAAAACGTAGTGACTGACGAGGAAGCCTTGGGGGAGAGTTTACTGACCAAGTACCAGAGGACTCGCACCAAACGGCGCAACACTCCCTAGCACACTACAATTAACAACCCTCTCCAAGGAGCAAAAATTTGTAAAGCTTTAGTAAATGAAACCTGAGAATAAAAATCCCTTTTCAATATTTAATATGCAGCTGGGAAAATATTTGCAACTACATAACTAACAAAGTTAATTTATATCAAACACTGCTGGAGTGCGTGTATGTTAATCAAACAGTAGTACACGCCTGATGTAGCCACCCACCCTTCCTGTAACACTCTCACACTCTGACCTGTTATATGTCAGGTCGTTGATGTGCAGGAGGTAGGAGGAGGAGGGAGAAAGGAGGTAGGAAGGAGGAAAGGAGGAGGAAGGAGGTATGGAGGAAGAAGGGGAAAAGGAAGGAAAGGAGGAATAATGGAGGGAAAGTAAGGAGGAGGAGGAGGCGGTGCATCAGAAGACGAGCAAAAAACAGAAAAAGGAAAAAAAAAAAGAAAGGTGAAGTGGAAATATAAAAGATTTCAAGAGAGAAAAAAAGAAAAACATAAAAGGTAGAAAAAGTCAAATGAAAAATGTTTTACCTATGGGAAAGAGAAGCAGATTAGGGGAGGCCCCTTGTACCAGACTATTACCACCGCGTTTTGAGGCTCAGCGGCAATTATCAACATCACCATTACCACTATCACCAGCGACCTGCCCACCTCCTCTCCTCTACCACCATCACAACAACCTCTGAAGCTGCTCAACACACAGTGCAATGCTTCATGATGTCCTCATCGCCCTCATGGCCCGGTGGTCTGGTGGCTAAAGCTCCCGCTTCACACACGGAGGGCACGGGTTCGATTCCCGGCGGGGGAAAATTCCGACACGTTTCCTTACACCTATAGCAAATAGGTACCTGGGTGTTACTCGACTGGTGTGGGTCGCATCCTGGGGGACAAGACTAAGGATCCCAATGGAAATAAGTTACAGTCCTCGATGACGCACTGACTTTCTTGGGTTATCCTGGGTGGCTAACCATCCGGGGTTAAAAATCCGAACGAAATCTTATCTTATCTTACTGAGGTCTCGCACCTCAAGCTGATATAATTCTCTACTTGGTATACGACAACCATCTTGTTTAATGGGATATAATAGAAAAATACATCTGGCTTCTGTTCTCACTTTTAATAACTGTCACAATGATTAGGGTAGCGGTATATTGTTCATGTACCCGAATTTGTTAATTTAAATAATCATCAACACCCTTGTACTAGACTAAATACAGCCTCAAAAAATGACCTCAAACTAGCAAGGTGTTTCTGGTTGTGCAATAAAGATGTAGAACTTTGGGCAGGTATCAGAAAGGAGAGCAATAAATGATAAAAATAATCAAGAAAACAAAGATGACCTCTTGTATAGTCTACCAAAAATATATAAAACATGGGAGCAAGAGATAGCATATCAAAAAATGCAGAATGCCTATACCACAACAGATGACTTGAAACCATCTAGTCACCCGCATAGTGCTAAACCAGACCCATCCCCCAGTCATAGCACTAATACCCACAGTGCTAGTGTTGGCCCAGGCTCAGCCCCAGTGCTGACTCAGACCCAGCCCCCAGCCTTACTGCCAGCCCAGACTCTACTAGGGACCCTACCACAACCACCACTAAAACCGTAAATATACAACCATTATTGCACAAGACCGGGGCCCACAGTACAGATGTTGGAGAGGAGTCTCCTCCTCCTTCCTCTGCTGAAGAGAGTAGATGGAATCCAGGACGGGGTGGCCCTGGCTTGGATACTGAGGATTATAATGCAGTCCCAGAACCTGCAGAAATTGACAACACACCTCCCAATAATTCTCAACCAAAGGTGAATTTGTGCAAATATTATGCTTGGGGCATCTGTAAGCATGGAATATCAGGAAAAAAAATGGGACATGCGACTTTGAGCATCCCAAAAAATGTAGCGACCTCCTGTCTAAAGGAGTGTGTCGTTCTTCTTCCTGTACTTTCTTTCACCCAAAAATGTGTCACTCCTCGGTCCTCCAGAAGCAGTGTTACAACATCAACTGCCCTGCATACCATCTAAAAAGGACCAGGAGGCACAGACCCCACAAGACAAACAATAGTAGCTACGACAACCCAACTCCAGGTGATTTTTTAGTGGCAGGAAACGGAAAAAGAAAATGGAAGGAAATAAAAATAGTCCACCACCATGGAGCCTTGTTGGACTGGAGGCACAGCCAGTGGCCACCCATGGCCCTCCAGAATTACAACTACTGATGCAAATAACAAAATCCCCCCAACAAACACAGAATACAACCTCGTTCATATTTGCTAATATACAGGGCCTTAAGCCATCCACCAACAACAAAATACCTTTTATCAATGGACTTCTAGAAAAGTCTAATGCAATGTTTGCAGCCTTCACAGAGACTCACACAAAAGATCACTTTGACAGTGAAATATGGATAAGTGGTTACAACCTTTTTAGATGTGATAGAATGAACAGGCAAAAAGGGGGGGTTGGCCTGTATGTCAAAGAGTCCCTCATCTGCACGGAGTTGCTGAACACCACAAATAAGGTAGATGAAGTTCAATCAATAAAGATCGAGAACCAAAACCTAGTCATTGTGGTTGTATATAAGCCACCAGGTGCAACCTCCCAACAGTTCAAGGAACAGCTACTGAAAACTGATTACTGTCTGGAAAACCTTCCAGCTCCATCCTCAAACATCTTACTGCTTGCTGATTTCAACCTAAGGCATACAAAATGGAAGAATGTAGCAAATAATGCTATAGCTGAAACAATCCCCGGAGGTAGCGCAGATGAAAGGTCACACACACACAAGCTGCTAAGCCTCTGCGAAAAACACACCTTAAGCCAGCAGGACTAGAAAACACACTTGACCTTATCTTCACAAATAATGAGGATCTGATAAGAGACATAAGAACATCAAAAACAACTAGTTCCCAAAATCTGCAAAATCCAGGGCAACATGGGTTCAGGGCAGGTCGCTCCTGCCTCTCACAACTACTGTATCACTATGGCATGGCCTTGAATGCACTGGAAGAAAATTAGAATGCAGATGTAATATACACAGAATTTGCAAAAGCATTTGACAAATGCGATCATGGCGTAATAACCCATAAAATACATGCTAAAGGAATAACTGGGAAAGTGGGGAGATGGATCTTCAACTTCCTAACAAATCGAACACAAAGAGTAGTGGTCAAAAGAGTTAAATCGGCGGCTGCCACAGTGAAGAGCTCTGTTCCACAAGGCACAGTACTCGCCCCCATCTTATTCCTCATCCTCATATCAGACATAGACAGAGATATACATCACAGCACCATATCATCCTTTGCGGATGATACTAGGATCTGCATGAGGCTGTCATCTGCTGAGGACGCGGTTAACCTCCAAGAAGGTATAAACAATGTTTTCCGGTGGGCAACGGTAAACAATATGATGTTCAATGAGGACAAATTCCAACTACTCCGTTATGGAAAACTGGAGGAGACAATAACTAGAACAGAGTATACTACAGACTCTGGCCATACAATAGAGCGGAAAAATAATGTAAGGGACCTGGGAGTAGTAATGTCTGAGGATCTCACTTTCAAGGATCACAACAGTGCAACGATCGCACGTGCAAAGAAAATGATAGGATGGATAATGAGAACGTTCAAAACGAGAGATGCCAAGCCAATGATGATATTTTTCATATCACTTGTTCTCTCTAGGCTGGAATACTGCTCCATTCAAAGCAGGTGAAATCGCAGATCTAGAGAGTGTATAGAGATCCTTTACTGCATGTATAAGTTCTGTCAAGCACCTTAACTACTGGGAATGCTTGGAAGCACTTGACTTGTATTCGTTGGAACGCAGGAGGGAGAGATACATCATAATCTACACTTGGAAAATCCTGGAAGGAATAGTCCCAAATCTGCACACAGAAATCACTCCCTACAAAAGTAAAAGACTGGGCAGGCGATGCAAAATGCCCCCAATTAAAAGTAGGGGCGCCATTGGTACACTAAGGGAAAACACCATAAGTATCCTGGGCCCAAGACTGTTCAACAGCCTCCCATCAAGCATTAGGGGAATTGCCAATAAACCCCTGGCTGCCTTCAAGAGAGAGCTGGACAGATACCTAAAGTCAGTGCCGGATCAGCCGGGCTGTGGCTCGTACGTTGGACTGCGTGCGGCCAGCAGTAACAGCCTAGTTGATCAGGCCCTGATCCATCGGGAGGCCTGGTCATGGACCGGGCCGCGGGGGCGTTGATCCCCGGAATAACCTCCAGGTAACCCGGCCAACCTCCCCATGAGGTGTGATGAGAGGACGGCGGTGTGTGCGAGTTCTGGCTACACACCCTGTCCAGAAGAAGATAAATAACACACACTGATAAAAGTAGTGATCAGGGGAGTGGACGATAATGGTATCAGTGGATACTTAAAAAGGGATAAGAGGGAAAGGTTAATGTTAATCTTATCATACACAGGATGGGTCAGAGGAACAGACCTGACTTTTCCCCGCCTGGCGCGCGAGCACACACACACCATGTAATCAGCACAGATGGCTCACAACCGACTGGTTCCAGGTTCGCATTCTGGGGATATGGAGACATATCTGCGAGTCTCCTTACACCCGCTACCCCAGTTCACCTACAGTAAAAACGTACCTGCGTGTTAATCGACTATTGTGGATCACATCCAAAGGAATGCTCTGAAGAACTGATGTATCTCGAATGTCCTATTGCCTCCCTAGGATGAGACAAACCAGAGTGCAGGACAAACTGAACTGAGAGATCTGGAGGAATAAACCTAAACCTTGTGAGTACATATACAAACTAGGAACTTGGCCAGTGATATATAGCTCACCACCAAACATTAGAAGATCAAGGGAGTACCATCAGTATAACAAGACAATGATTTACATTTCAGAGACAGTGATAGAGAGATCAAGAAGGCAAGCTGATCTATTACTAGCTCTAATTTCAACTACAAGGAGATTCACTCAGAGAATGGGAACCTCCCATGGAGGTGTAGAAACATGGAGACAGAAAGTTATGAAAGCAGTGATGAAGAATTGTATAAGATAACATGTGTGGGGAAACAACAACAAGAGTAAGGGGAGCTGAGACAGTAAGATTCGATCTGATTTTTACACAAGATTATTTATTATAAAAACCGAGATTACTTAAAAGAAACCACTACTTCCCAGTGATAATGTGGTGCTAAGTTTTGAGTACCAGGTGGAAGTGAGACTGGGAAAGAAAGAGGAAGTGTGAAAGAATATCGGGGCTACAAAAGTGGGAACTATGATGGAATAAGAAACTTTCCGAGTGAAGGTGCAATGGGAAAGAGAACAGGAGGGCAGAGATAAACAAGAATGAAGGTAATAGGAACAAAGTGCCATGAGGTATAGGAAAGATTTTTACCAAACATGAAAAAACGAGAAAAACAATCAGGGATGCAGAGAAGCCGAGGGAAGGAGCAAAAGGGCCTGGTAAAAAAAATACACAACAAATCAAATTTCACAAAATTGGGAAACATGCAGGAGGGCCAGAAATAAATACACAAGAATAAGAAGAGAAACTGAAAGTTAATTTCAAAATGACAGTGTAATGAAGACCAAAACAAAACCAATCTTACTCCACAGCACAAGAAAAAAATAGAAATATAACATATTAGGTGGTAATGCTGAAGAAGGATGATGGAATGCTTACTGAGAATGACAGAGAAAAATGAAAAGAGAATAGCTAAAGAATCGAAGAGGTTTTTACAGAGGAAAGTAGCGAGTTACCAGACAGGATCAACAAGTGTTGAAATCATCAGCACACAACGAGAAGAGATGAGACTCCTAGGTGAACTTGATGTAATAAAAAACAATGGGACCAGGTAATAAATTTCCAGTGGTATATGTATATATCCTTGACGGGTTATGAGAGTATTCTTACTCAAACAGCCCAGCCCTAGGCCAGGCTATTGCTGCTGGCGGCCCACAAATCCATCACAGCCTGGCTGAACTGGCACTTGATGGAGGTACTTGTCGATTTTCCTCTTGAAACGTCTCATCTTGTTCCAGCTGTGTTTCTGATATCTTCTGGTAAAGTGTTAAGCAGTCTGGGATCAAGGATGCTGAGACAGTGTTCTCTCATTGTGCCCACGGTACCCCTGCTTTTCACTGGGTTTATTTTACATTTTCTCCCATATCTCTAACTCCAGTATGTTGTTACCGCAGTGTAACGATTTGGGACATGGCCCTCAAATGTTTCATGTATATATTATGTATCGCTACGCAGGCCATAAATGATTTCTGTATCTGTTCCAGCTCTTATATCTCTCCTGCCCTGAATGGAGCTGTCAACACTGACCTACATACCTGGAGTCTACCAGGAGGGTATTCCTGGGATCAACGCCCCCGCGCCCCGGTCCACGACCAGGCCTCCTGGTGGATCAGGGCCTGATCAACAAGGCTGGTACTGCTGGCCGCACGTAGTCTAACGTACGAACCACATCCCGGCTGATCCGGCACTGACTTTAGGTATCTGTCCAGCTCCCTCTTAAAGACAACCAGGGGTCTATCGGTAATTCTCCTTATGGCTGGTGGGAGGCTGCTGAACAGTCTTGGGCCCCGGACACTTATTTTGTTTTCTCTTAGTGTATTAATGTCGCCCCTACTTTTTGACTGGGGGGCATGTTGCATCGCCTGCCAAGTTTTTTGCTTTCGTAGGGAGTGAATTCTGTGTGCAGATTGGGGATCAGTCCCTCGAGGATCTTCCAGGTGTAGATTATGATGTATCTCTCTCGCCTGTGTTCCAGTGAGTACAAGTCAATTGCTTCCAAGCGTTCCCAGTAGTTATGGTGTTTGATGGAACTTATATGTGCAAAAAAAGGTTCTCTGTACATTCTCTAGATCTGCAATTTCACCTGCCTTTATACTTCTACATCCCAGCTTCATTCCTTTAACCTCATTCTGATCATTCCCCAATAACAATGCTTCTGCCTCTTCCCCACAACCACATCCCTTCTTATCCCCAACAATCCCTCAGGTACCCAGTCCCTTCTCTTACAACCACACCTTCCTCCCCGAAAACCGCACCCTGCCCCTCCCTTCCCGTGCCACCACACCCCCGTTCCTGCCTGCCACTGTTACCACACACCCATCCCTCCCGTGAAACCACACCCCCCTACTTTCCCTACCACTCTAACCGGAATATTCCAGGAACAATATTGCTACAGTGACTGCTTAATTAAAAGTGTTTTTATATGCACTTTTCATGCAAATGGTCAGGCCAAACTTTTTATATATATACATATATATATGTCGTACCGAATAGGTAAAACTTGCTATTTTGGCTTAAATAGCAACGCTCTTTTTCCCGAATAAGGCAAGCGAAAATTTGTGTATGCAATAATTTCGCATAAATAATTCAGAACCTAACGAAATATATATATTTCATTGTGTTTGTTTATTACTAAATTACTGTCAACTTAACTAAAATATATTTAGATGGATTAAGGTAAATTAAACTGCGCTGGTTATAATAAGGTTACGTAAGCTTTCTAAGGTTCTTTTGGTACAAAATTATTAATTTTTAAATTGACATCAATGAAAAATATATATCTTTAAACGTATAAGATAAAATTTTAGAAAGGACTTAATTTCACGTTAACCAGATTTTTACACTGCCTCTTTAAAATTAATTACATGAAGACATTCGTTAGCACAAATCCCCACGACTTGACGGCTTGACGAAAACTATTTTGCACTGTCAAGTTAAATTATAAACTGAAGCATTTAGAGATGTCTAAGCCTTATTCCCTCGTCCCTAAGAGGGTAATTCAGGCACCTTACTTCCGTCCCTTCCCTTAGCTCCCTCCCTCACTTCATCATCCTTACCACTAGTTACATATCTACGGGGCATGTGTTATGTATAGGTCAGAGTATACTAGCATACATCACTGTATGCCAGTAAACAGTGATGTATGCATATCAACACTGATCTTGAACTTACAGTTTAATCATAATACATATCTTAACTCCTGGGATACTGATGGTAAACTGCGTGACTGGTACTTCTCGAGCACTGAACGTGGGTGCCAATTACCAGGGTATACCTCTGATGGCTGCACCTGGGGGCCAAGCCCAGTGTCTGTATAATATACGTGACTGGTACTTCTCGAGCACTGAACGTGGGTGCCAATTACCAGTAACAAGGTACCTCAAACCTCTGAGAGGCAAGACCACGTATGGCTGCACCTGGGGGCCAAGCCCAGTGTCTGGAGGTATAATATACTAGTTAAGGTCGTCTTAGCTGTGGGTTAACTTGAATTATTACCTGGGATGATCATCCTCGAGGCCAGGTCAATGACAAGTCTCCCGGATGATGACTGGATCACTCAGCCTCTTAAAGCTTGAAGCTTTCAGTCGGACGTAGGTGGTAGTATATCTGCAGTTATTTGATCGTTCAGGTCACTCAGCGCTCTCAGCAATATATATACACACAGACATGCAGGCAGAGACAGATAGATAGGTAGATAGATGGATAGACAGAGACAGACAGACGGAGACACACACACACACACACACACACACGCACACGCACACGCACACTCACACACACACACACTCGCACACACACACACACACACACACACACACACACACACACACACACACACACACACACAATGGATCAGGGAATACTTGACAGGAAGACAGCAGCGAGTCATGGTACGTGGCGAGGTGTCAGAGTGGGCACCTGTGACCAGCGGGGTCCCACAGGGGTCAGTCCTAGGACCAGTGCTGTTTCTGGTATTTGTGAACGACATGACGGAAGGAATAGACTCTGAGGTGTCCCTGTTTGCAGATGACGTGAAGTTGATGAGAAGAATTCACTCGATCGAAGACCAGGCAGAACTACAAAGGGATCTGGACAGGCTGCAGACCTGGTCCAGCAATTGGCTCCTGGAGTTCAATCCCACCAAGTGCAAAGTCATGAAGATTGGGGAAGGGCAAAGAAGACCGCAGACGGAGTACAGTCTAGGGGGCCAGAGACTACAAACCTCACTCAAGGAAAAAGATCTTGGGGTGAGTATAACACCAGGCACATCTCCTGAAGCGCACATCAACCAAATAACTGCTGCAGCATATGGGCGCCTAGCAAACCTCAGAACAGCATTCCGACATCTTAATAAGGAATCATTCAGGACCCTGTACACCGTGTACGTTAGGCCCATATTGGAGTATGCGGCACCAGTTTGGAACCCACACCTAGCCAAGCACGTAAAGAAACTAGAGAAAGTGCAAAGGTTTGCAACAAGACTAGTCCCAGAGCTAAGAGGTATGTCCTACGAGGAGAGGTTAAGGGAAATCAACCTGACGACACTGGAGGACAGGAGAGATAGGGGGGACATGATAACGACATACAAAATACTGAGAGGAATTGACAAGGTGGACAAAGACAGGATGTTCCAGAGATTGGACACAGTAACAAGGGGACACAGTTGGAAGCTGAAGACACAGATGAATCACAGGGATGTTAGGAAGTATTTCTTCAGCCACAGAGTAGTCAGTAAGTGGAATAGTTTGGGAAGTGATGTAGTGGAGGCAGGATCCATACATAGCTTTAAGCAGAGGTATGATAAAGCTCACGGTTCAGGGAGAGTGACCTAGTAGCGATCAGTGAAGAGGCGGGGCCAGGAGCTCGGACTCGACCCCCGCAACCTCAACTAGGTGAGTACAACTAGGTGAGTACACTGTGAAGAGGCGGGGCCAGGAGCTTGGACTCGACCCCTGCAACCTCAGCTAGGTGAGTACACACTAACTTTTACAGATCATTAACCGAATTTTTAGAGTAATATTCTCACAAGGTGATCAGGAGAAAATTTATTGTGTACAGCCTAAAGCTGTTTCCAAAACTTGATTAACACAACTTTCACTGCCACCTGTCAGGGCAGGTGCCACACTCCTGGGAGGTGGGGGATCATGTCACTTCCACCTGTTAGAAGCTACCACACTTAAGAAGGGATAGAGGGCGCAAGTCATTGGCACCTCTCATGATAGATGTCACACTCGGGGAGGATAGGGGGGTCACATGTCACTGTTATCTGTCAAGTGCCACACACTGGGGGGGGGGTGAAAGGGGGCTTAAAAATAGTGATAAGTGAAATGAATAAAGTTTCAAGAGTAGGTATCAGAGAGTACAAGTAGCCAGGAACCAGTAAAACCAGTTGAGTGGAGTTAAGAAGCAGGGCCAGGAGCTGAAACTGTACCCTGCACGTACAACCCAGCCAGTACAAACACCCGTACATATACATCCAAAGTGAAGGTGAAACACAGCCACACATTACAATACAAGAAAAACACTACACCGAAATCACCACACATGAAAAGAATAGGGAATAGGGTAAGAAGACAGTCCAGGATGACTGTGAAAAGCAGAGAAGTGTTGAGTATAATGAAAACTCAATAGGTGCAAAGGAGTCCGCTCTTCACCCCTCCCCCCCAATTAATGCATAATGAGAATTACAAAACACTCCTAACGGTTTTCAAGAGGGAACACGAAAAATTCTTCAAATCAGTTTCTGATCAGCCGGGCTGTGTAGTATATACTGGACTGCGTGCGACAAGCACCAAGAGCATGATGGATCAGACCAGCAAGCAGGAGGCCTGGTTTGCATGAACGGTGACGATAGCAGGTAACCTACTGACAAGGAAGGAGGTGATGTGACAATGAATGGCAAGATGTGTGCAAACTGAGCACATAAGGTGGCCACCTACTGGTATGAATCACTGAGGACGCTAAGCACAGTGCAAGAACTAAACTTTAAATGAAACAGAAGAAATGAAAAGCTCTTAGGAGAAATTAAATATAAGAAAAACGATGAGAGGAGAGTGGATGTCACCTTGAGTACTGCAAAGTATGCAACAATTGTCCACCTACACAGCAACCATTTAAAACTCAGTTGAAAAAGAGCAACTGCATAACAGCTGAAAAAAAATAGAAATATGATCCCGATATAAAAAATGGGACTCACTCCCCCCACCTACAACGAATCCCCAAATCATTCCCTCGCTTACCCCTTCAAGTGTGTGTGCTCGCTACTTCATTCCGCTACCCCACAAAGGACTAAAAATTCTTCCCACAGGTTGTCCTAAACCGCAATAATGTGACATTTTCCGCCCACTTCCTTAACCATCCCAAGTTATTACGTCTCTAAATCCGCCATTCCCCTCAAAATCTGCCTCGACATCCAGCCGTTCGCAAATCCTTGTAGCGTAGCCTAGCATGACGCACACTGCGCTGGCCTGCCAGATAGCGCCGCCCCCTCACAGCTGGCTAATCCTGTAATCTCTTCGAATCAAGTCCTGGCTGGGGTGGTGTGGGGGAGAGGGAAGGTGAGTGTGGGGGAGGGAAGGTCAGCGTGGGATGGTGTGGGGGAGAGGGAAGGTGAGAGTGGGGTGATACACAGATGGCGTGGTAGTTGTGGGGTGATGCTGGGATGGCGTGGTAGTTGTGGGGTGATGCTGGGATGGAGTGTTAGTTGTGGAGTGATGCTGGGATGAGCTCATTTAAGGAGTAATTTCAGTGTTCAGATTTGGAACCAGTCCATCTAGGTATTGATTACGATCCAGTTTTTTGTCTGTGTTCCAGGGAGTGCTATACGAGAAACTTTAAGCATTCCCAATCTTTCAGAAGTTTGACCGAACTCGCAGGAGCGGTGAAAGTTCTCTGTATATTCTCTAGGTCTAAGATTTCACCTGCTTTAAATGGGGCTGTTATTATTCCGCAATACTAGTGTAGAAAGTCAAAGTTTCCTGAAATGTAATATGGGATTGGAACTGCTTGTTTTGAAGGCTCTTGTTATCCAGCGTCTTGTTGTTATCGCAGTTGTAACAGCAATATTGTTGTGATCCTTGAACGTAAAATCTGACATTGTTACAATGTTAAGTCATCTGAGTGTGGTTTATATTCAGTTCCATTTTTTATTTCTTCAAGTTTTCCATAGAGTAGAAACTTGGCTGTCCTCGTTGAACATCCCAGTTTATTCTGTAGTCCACTAGAAGATTTTATAACAAACTTTCTAGAATCAAATGCCAATGGTGATACGATGCTATGATTAATATCTCTATAACGGATATGAAGATGAGAAAAGAACTAGGGGGGAGTACTGTGTCTTGGGGAACAAAGTTTTTAAGAGTGGCAGCCTCTGATTATACTTCGTTCTCTGCATTCTATCTGATATAAAATAAAATAAAAAAATCTACCCACTTTTTTTTAGATATTCTTTTTGCAAGCGTTCTGTGAGGTGTTACACCATGATCGCATTGTTCAGTAATTGCTAGAGACAGTTTCACATTATTATTATTATTATTACCAATAGTTGCACAACCGTTGCCCTCGGTTGTGCAACTATTGTAAATCCACGTGATTAGCAATCTTGCCTCTTAAAATTCTTTCAGAAATTTTAATACTACGAGTGCTATCAGTCTATGGTTTTGGTGGTGTTACTCCCACCTTTGAGAGTAGGACTATATCCACTACTTCTAATGTGTGAGGTAAATCTCGTGCCCAGGCACCATTGCCACGAAATATTTAAAGCATGTGATAGGGCGTTCCACGCAATTCTAGGTAGGCGTTTCGTTCCCAAGTTTGGGCTTAGGGCAGAGTGCAGAGGCATGTTATCAGTGTCTTCCTTAAAGTTGAGCGGGGTTAAAGTTATGTCAGAAGTTTTGGAGGAGTCTGGAGAATTTTGAGTCTCGTTGGTTAAAATTTCATTTGGATTGTCAATCATTAGTCTGATTAGTGGCTCACTAAACAAGGTTCATTGTATCTCCATAATTTCACCCATTTCTTTGTTGTTGTGACTGTATGTTTCCTTGTCTTTAAGCAAGTAACTGGATGAGAAAAAACAGACATGATAAAAAAAATACTGATAAAGCCCACATATTGAGCCTTATGTCACAGACAGATTTGTTTGTGACATAATAAAGCCCACTATGTGGGCGAAACGTAGTCAATAAAAGATCGCATTATACTGCATTTGTATCTATTTTTCCACCGTGTCGGTATTTTATACCATTTATCTCCAAGCAACTGTTACTGGATGTGGTTTGTGCCCTGGATTCTGCATATAAGAAAAAAAAGTATTTTGGATTTCTTTCAATCTCACTGATGGGTTTTTGTTTCCCTCCATCTCTTCTATACTCCGTATGATTTACTTAATTTAAGCTCATGTTTTTTTTTTCGTTTCTTTAGCCAGTGTCTCTTTTTCGTTGTCCAGATAGTTTGGAATCTTTGAAAAGTTTTGTGATTCTTCGTCACAGCCTCTAGAGGAAGCATTTCTCTTTTTTTTCTAATTTGCATTTTCTTAATGGTATGAGTCTTGAGCATACTTCTAGTGCCATTTCTTGAGCATACTTCTAGTGCCATTTCTTGAGCATACTTCTAGTGCCATTTCTTGAGCATACTTCTAGTGCCATTTCTTGATCATACTTCTAGTGCCATTTCTTGAGCATACTTTTAGTGCCATTTCTTGATCATACTTCTAGTGCCATTTCTTGAGCATACTTCTAGTGCCATTTCTTGAGCATACTTCTAGTGCCATTTCTTGAGCATACTTCTAGTGCCATTTCTTGAGCATACTTCTAGTGCCATTTCTTGAGCATACTTCTAGTGCCATTTCTTGAGCATACTTCTAGTGCCATTTCTTGAGCATACTTCTAGTGCCATTTCTTGAGCATGCTTCTAGTGCCATTTCTTGAGCATACTTCTAGTGCCATTTCTTGAGCATACTTCTAGTGCCGTTTCTTGAGCATACTTCTAGTGCCATTTCTTGAGCATGCTTCTAGTGCCATTTCTTGAGCATACTTCTGGTGGCACTGAGTTAATATTCTCGAGACACTGGTTCAAATCAATGTTACTGCGACAATAAACATATTTCAATCAGATCGCGATTTATCTGATCCAGTTAATATTTTTACTGTTAAAATTCAACTTTCATGCCGAGTTTTTTCTGCTTAAGACCAGCGAGTACGCAAGTCTGAAGCTCAGTTACGTTGTGACATGAGTTCTGTCTTTAACACCGTTTTGTTTCATACCAGATCATTTGAGAATATATATGATAAAGAGTATTTTTTTTTAGTCTTTATTTACAACCTTCTTTTATTTTAGATGTCAGAAACTGAAATCACACGGGGGCTGAGACTGAAAGATTTTTCTAGACACTGATTTTTAATAGTCATTCAACTGCTGGGAAGTTGTATCTAGCGGTATATCTAAAAGTACAATAACTAGATTTTTGTTTTTAAGTTTTACTTCCAAAACTTAAACTACGGCACTTGTGGTGTTAAGTAACTCTATGCAAATGAGCGATTCTTTAACAAACTGGATAATAGGTACACGGGGATGGGGGGGGGAGGGAGAACAGTTGTAAGTTTGACGCAGTAAGTCACAGGAATATCAGGGAGTACTTTTTCAGCCTCAAGGTGGTCATGGAGTGGAATGACCTGGAAGAAAAAGCAGTGAAGACTGATATGAGAGATGCCACGAGACTACGAGGAAGTTAATCTGGTAAGCGGAAAGTTGAGAGACAGGGCGAGAAACTAAGCATCGACCCCAGCAGCCACATACAGGCAAGTACACACAAGGTTCCCAAACACATACCCAACACAAGCACGCGCGCGCACACACACACACACACTCAGGTGAGTACAGGACTCAACAAGGTGGACAGAGACAGGATGTTCCAGAGATGGGAGACAGCAACATGGGGTCACCATTGTCAGTTGAAGATTCAGATGAATCACAGGGATATTTAGAAGTATTTCTTCAGTCACAGAGTTGTCAGGGTGTGGGATAGTCTGGAAAGTGAGGTGGTTCAGGCAGGATCCATACATAGCTTTAAGAAGAGATATGATAAGGGTCACAGAGCAGGGAGTGAGTGACCCAGTAGCGACCAGTGTAGAGGAGCTTTGACTCGACCCCTGCAACCACAATTAGGTGAGTACTACACAAGAACCCTGACACAAACACACACAAGAACCCCGACACAAACACACACAAGAACCCCGACACAGACAGACAGACACACACACACACACACACAAGAACCCTGATACAACCACACACACATCACAAGAACCCTGACACAAACACACACACAAGAACCCTGACACAAACACACACACAAGAACCCTGACACAAACACACACACAAGAACCCTGACACACACACACAAAAGAACCCTGACACAAACACACAAGAACCCTGACACAAACACACAAGACCCGACACAAACACACACACAACCACCCTGACACAAACACAAACACACACACAACTACCCAGCCTGGAGAAATGTTTGAGGAATATGTACACTTGCGTATGCGGCGGCGCGTCTCAAGCGGATGAGAGAGAGATTCTCGGCTCAACTACACCTGGGCCACAAAGACATCCCCTCGTGTCTGAGGGAGAGGGGAAGGAGACAGCACTCGCTGGAGGGCAGGAAGGGGGAGTGGGAAGATAATCCCTTCCCTACACTCCAAACATCTCTTGTCCAAGTGAAGGGATGAAGGGGGAGCGGAAGACAACACTTCAAATCACACGCCTCAAGAGCGCCTCGTGTGTGAGCTGAGAGAAGAAGGGGATGCGAGAGGGGGAGGTGGGAAGGGGAGGGTAATCCCATTAGCAACAGCAGTCCAAAGCGCTTTGCACTGAACTAAGGAAAAAAGGGGAGATGAGGGAAGTGGTCAACCTCCAGAGACATCCCACAACACCATCGGTCATGGGTCAAGAGGTAACAGATAAAAGGGAAAGCAAAGTTACAAAAAGGGAAATATATCACGGCGTTCAAACTCACCTCCTTACACACTGTCTGGGCTCTGGAGACAGAAGAGTGCCAAGAACAACAACAATTCTTCCTGGAACCTCTCCAGCAGGGATGGGGGTCAAATGCGTAGTTGCATTTGTATTTGCAAATACAAAAAAAATGGTGCTTGTATTTTGTGTTTTGGAAGACATTAAAGGTGTGTATTTGCACACGTACTTGCTGCATTTGATTCAAATGAAGTTGAAATACAACATCATAAGTTAGTTATCCAAAATCTGGTGATGTGAAAGACGCAAAATGCCCTCATTTAAAGATATGTTTAGTGGAAACTTCTGAGAACTGGGATCATGGTCACTGATTCTAACTAAAAGATGCAACCCACAACACCGTATCATCCTTTGCAGACGATACTAGGATCTGCATGAGACTGTCATCTATTGAGGATACGGTTAACCTCCAAGAAGATATAAACAAAGTTTTCCAGTGGGCAACGGAAAACAACATGATGTTCAATGAGGACAAATTCCAACTACTCCGTTATGGAAAACTGGAGGGGATAAAAACTAGAACAGAGTATACTACAAACTCTGGCCATACAACAGAGCGGAAAAATAATGTAAGGGACCTGGGAGTAGTAACGTCTGAGGATCTCACTTTCAAGGATCACAACAGTGCCACGATCACAAGTGCAAAGAAAATGATAGGATGGATAATGAGAACGTTCAAAACGAGAGATGCCAAGCCAATGATGATATTTTTCATATCACTTGTTCTCTCTAGGCTGGAATACTGCTGTACATTAACATCTCCTTTCAAAGCAGGTGAAATTGCAAATCTAGAGTGTCCAGAGAACCTTTACTGCACGTATAAGTTCTGTCAAGCACCTTAATTACTGGGAATGCTTGGAAGCATTTGACTTGTACTCGTTGGAACGCAGGAGGGAAAGATGTATCATAATCTACACTTGGAAAATCCTAGAAGGAATGGTTTCGAATCTGCACACCGAAATCACTCCCTACAAAAGTAAAAGACTGAGCAGGCGATGCAAAATACCCCTAATTAAAAGTAGGGGCGCCACTGGTACACTAAGAGAAAACACCATAACTGTCCGAGACCCAAGACTGTTCAACAGCCTCCCACCAAGCATAAGGGGAATTACCAATAAACCCCTGGCTGCCTTCAAGAGAGAACTGGACAGATACCTAAAGTCAGTGCCAGATAAGCCGGGCTGTGGTTCGTACGTTGGACTGCGTGTGGCCAGCAGTAACAGCCTGGTTGATCAGGCCCTGGTCCACCGGGAGGCCTGGTCGTGGACCGGGCCGCGGGGGCGCTGATCCCCGGAATAACCTCCAGGTAGACTCCAGGTAATAGATCTTAAAATTAATGTGAAGGACTAAGAAGTGATATTGACAGAAGGTCTCACTTTCAAGGGCAGCAACAGTGTCACTATCACAACCGTGAGGAAAATGATAGGATGGATAACAAGAACCTTCAAAACAAGAGATGCAAAGCCACTGAAGTTCCTCTTTAAGTCACTTGGTCTCCTTAGAATGGAATATTACTGTAAACTAACAGCGAAACTGTAGACTTAGAGATTGTACAGAGAACCTTTACCACACGTATAAATTCAAACATCTAATTACTGGGAACGTGACTGTGGGTCATACGTAGGCCTGCCTGTGACCAGCAGTACAAGCCTAGTTGATCAGGCCTTGATCTTCCAGTAAACCTTCAGGGGAAATTGATCCCTGAAAGTATCGTGCAAGTAATCTTCAGGTATCTGAAAGGCATGGGGATGTACTATGGGTGATTCAACTGGGCGGGGCTGAAGGATGGGTGGGTGAAGAGTGGTGGACGGGTTGAGGGATGGGAGGGGGTAGTGGGGAACAAGAACCTCCCCTCAGAACCCCTACATGGTACCTCCACTGCAGGTTCCCCAGCTCACAGGGGAAAAAATCAGCGAGGCGAGCGTGTATATAGTGAATTTTCCCTAGTTTAGCTTCAATTTCCCGGTAAGTGGCAGCAATGGGATCACTTACCATGGCCACTTACCCAGCTTCCTCCCCAGCCACTCACCACTTAAACAAAAATATTTTTGATGGGATTCTGCCTTCTTTATTTTTCATTATTACTGTCTAGCTTACCGTCAGAAATTTAAATATTTTTTAATAAAAATGAAGTTGAATTTTTATATATTAATGAATCGCTCTATTAGTATATTTTATAATATATCCAGCAAGTGTTATACTCACAAAAATATAATCGCTATAAAAAAGACGTACCTAATAAAAACAATTATAAAATAATAACATAAAAGAGTAGCAGAAAAGGTAGTGAGGAGGAGACTAAATAAGATCTGATGCCCGGGTCACAGGTCAACACAACAGTCATCAGGGTCACAGGTCAACACAACAGTTATCAGGGTCACAGGTCAACACAACAGTTATCAGGGTCACAGGTCAACACAACAGTTATCAGGGTCACAGGTCAACACAACAGTTATCAGGGTCACAGGTCAACACAACAGTTATCAGGGTCACAGGTCAACACAACAGTCATCAGGGTCACAGGTCAACACAACAGTTCTCAGGGTCACAGGTCAACACAACAGTTATCAGGGTCACAGGTCAACACAACAGTCATCAGGGTCACAGGTCAACACAACAGTTATCAGGGTCACAGGTCAACACAACAGTCATCAGGGTCACAGGTCAACACAACAGTCATCAGGGTCACAGGTCAACACAACAGTTATCAGGGTCACAGGTCAACACAACAGTCATCAGGGTCACAGGTCAACACAACAGTTATCAGGGTCACAGGTCAAAACAGTCATCAGGGTCACAGGTCAACACAACAGTCATCAGGGTCACAGGTCAACACAACAGTTATCAGGGTCACAGGTCAACACAACAGTTATCAGGGTCACAGGTCAACACAAGTTATCAGGGTCACAGGTCAACACAACAGTTATCAGGGTCACAGGTCAACACAACAGTTATCAGGGTCACAGGTCAACACAACAGTTATCAGGGTCACAGGTCAACACAACAGTTATCAGGGTCAGAGGTCAACACAACAGTCATCAGGGTCACAGGTCAACACAACAGTTATCAGGGTCACAGGTCAACACAACAGTCATCAGGGTCACAGGTCAACACAACAGTTATCAGGGTCACAGGTCAACACAACAGTTATCAGGGTCAGAGGTCAACACAACAGTTTTCAGGGTCACAGGTCAACACAACAGTTATCAGGGTCACAGGTCAACACAACAGTTTTCAGGGTCAGAGGTCAACACAACAGTTTTCAGGGTCAGAGGTCAACACAACAGTTTTCAGGGTCACAGGTCAACACAACAGTTTTCAGGGTCACAGGTCAACACAACAGTTTTCAGGGTCACAGGTCAACACAACAGTTTTCAGGGTCAGAGGTCAACACAACAGTTTTCAGGGTCACAGGTCAACACAACAGTTTTCAGGGTCACAGGTCAACACAACAGTTTTCAGGGTCACAGGTCAACACAACAGTTTTCAGGGTCACAGGTCAACACAACAGTTTTCAGGGTCACAGGTCAACACAAGTTTTCAGTCACAGTTTTCAGGGTCACAGGTCAACACAACAGTTTTCAGGGTCAGAGGTCAACACAACAGTTTTCAGGGTCAGAGGTCAACACAACAGTTTTCAGGGTCAGAGGTCAACACAACAGTTATCAGGGTCAGAGGTCAACACAACAGTCATCAGGGTCAGAGGTCAACACAACAGTCATCAGGGTCAGAGGTCAACACAACAGTTATCAGGGTCAGAGGTCAACACAACAGTCATCAGGGTCAGAGGTCAACACAACAGTCATCAGGGTCAGAGGTCAACACAACAGTCATCAGGGTCAGAGAACAACACAACAGTCATCAGGGTAATAGGTCAACACAAGTCATCAGGATCAGAGGTCAACACAACAGTTATCAGGGCCAGAGGTCAACAAAACAGTCATCAGGGTCAGAGGTCAACACAACAGTTATCAGGGTCAGAGGTCAACACAATAGTCATCGGGGTCAGAGGCCAATCAGAGGTCAGTCAGAGGTCATCAGGTCAACACACAGTCACAGGGTCAGAGGTATCAGGGTCAGAGGTCAACACAACAGTCATCAGGGTCAGAGGGTCAAGGTCAACACAACAGTTATCAGGGTCAGACAACAGTCATCAGGGTCAGAGGTCAACACAACAGTCATCAGGGTCAGAGAACAACACAACAGTCATCAGGGTAATAGGTCAACACAACAGTCATCAGGGTCAGAGGTCAACACTCATCAGGGTCAGAGGTCAACACAACAGTCATCAGGGTCAGAGGTCAACACAACAGTCATCAGGGTCAGAGGTCAACACAACAGTCATCAGGGTCAGAGGTCAACACAACAGTCATCAGGGTCAGAGGTCAACACAACAGTCATCAGGGTCAGAGGTCAACACAAGTCATCATCTTCAGAGGTCAACCGTCATCAGGGTCAGAGGTCAGCATAAGTCATCAGGGTCAGAGGTCAACACAACAGTAATCAGAGTCAGAGGTCAACACAACAGTAATCAGGGTCAGAGGTCAATCTAACAGTCATCAGGGTCAGAGGTGAACACAACAGTAATCAGGGTCAGAGGTGAACACAACAGTCATCAGGGTCAGAGGTGAACACAACAGTCATCAGGGTCAGAGGTCAATACACCAGTCATCAGGGTCAGAGGTCAACACAACAGTAATCAGGGTCAGAGGTCAACCTAACAGTCATCAGGGTCAGAGGTCAACACAACAGTAATCAGGGTCAGAGGTCAACACAACAGTAATCAGGGTCAGAGGTCAACACAACAGTAATCAGGGTCAGAGGTCAACACAACAGTCATCAGAGTCACAGGTCAACATAACAATTATCAGGGTCAGAGGTCAATATAACAATTATTAGGGTCACAGGTCAACACAACAGTAATCAGGGTGAGAGGTCAACCTAAGTCCTCAGAGTCATAGGTCAACAAAATCTTCAGAGTCAACATAACAGTCATCAGTCAGAGGTCTACTAAACAGTCATTAGGGTCAGAGGTCAAGATAATCATGAGGGTCAACACAACAGTTATCAGGGTCAGAGGTCAACCTAATAGTCATGAGGGTCAGAGGTCAACCCAACAGTCATGAGAGTCAGAGCTCAACACAATAATCTTCCAACACTAACCAAGTAGTGGCTGAGTAAAGAGCGGGATGAAGAGAGGACGTATAAAATGAAGGGAAGATGTGTAAGATGAAGGGAGGACGTGTGAGATGAAGGGAGGACGTGTAAGAAGAAGGAAGTGTAAGATTAAGGGAAGTGTAAGATGAAGGGAAGACGTGTGAAATGGAGGGAAGACGTGTAAAATGAAGGGAGGACATGTGGGAATAGTGTCGAAGGGAAAGAGTATCGGAGGAAGGGAAGGTGTGTGGAAGGGTGGGTGGGAAGGTTGTGGAGACAATTTAGACTGCTGCCAGGCTATAAATAAAAACACTGGGATAACGCATGTTGCATGATAAATACACTGGAATAACAATAACACATGTTGTTAGAAAAAAATACCGGGATAGTACACGTTGCAACATGTGTTGCAAGATAACACTGGGAAACAAGTGTTTTAAGATAAAACACTGGGACATGTGTTCGTGTGCATGTTGTACACACACACATGAACAGCAGTATAACACAAAGACCAAACTTAACCCAGACTCGTGAACTCTACATTCATCAAAAAATTGCAAGAAACCACTATCTCGGGGCCTCCAGTATTCTAGGAAGCAGAAGCCTGGACGCAGATACACTAAAAACCACCGATACTGTTCTACTTCACACAGGCGGCAATCATGAAAACCTACAGCATGACCTAGTCAGGGCACCCTAGCCCTGCCCAAGCCTTGCCCCAAACCTACCCCTACACAACACCAAGGGTGGAAGAGAAAGTGCTCAAGTGAATGAGAGTGAAAGTGCTCAAGTGAATGAGAGTGCACTTGAATGTCAGTAGACACGGAGCGAGGGTGCTGCACGAAGTGTCAAGATACAAATCCATTCACATTTCATTACGTTACTTTGTTTTTTTTTCAATCTTTACAAGATAATCAAAGTCAATTTCTGATGCGGGAAATTATATAGACGAATAATTAAACACAAAAATACATTAGAGTATAAGGAACCTAGCAGCAGTGACCTAGTAAAAGGAACCTAGTAGTAGTGACCTAGTAAAAGGAACCTAGTAGCTGTGACCTAGTATAAGGAACCTAGTAGCATTGACCTAGTATAAGGAACCTAGTAGCAGTGACCTAGTATAAGGAACCTAGTAGCAGTGACCTAGTATAAGGAACCTAGTAGCAGTGAAGTAGTAAAAAGAATCTAGTAGTGGCCTAGTGTAAGGAACCTAGTAGCAGTGACCTAGTATAAGGAACCTAGTAGCAGTGACCTAGTATAAGGAACCTAGTAGCAGTGACCTAGTATAAGGAACCTAGTAGCAGTGACCTAGTATAAGGAACCTAGTAGTGACCTATTATAAAGAACCTAGTAGCAGTAACCAACGTAGTATAAGGAATCTAGTAGCAGTGACCTAGTATAAGGGACGTAACAGAGGTGAGCGAGGTTCCACTACCGTTGTCTAGGTGAGAGGAGGCTCCACCTGCGAGGGAGGGCTGCAGCATCACCTAGGAAACACCAGATCCCGAGTGTACCACCGGGAGAGCAGGAAGAGGGGAGAGGAGAGGCAGAAGGAAAGGGAAGGGATGAATGGGAGGGGAAGGAAAAAGAATGGGAGAAAGAGAAGGTCGTCATGACAGGTATTATTACATTATTATGTATATGGAGAAACTAAACCCGTAGGGATCGATTTCAATCTGAGGTAAGGGAAGGTAGCTCCAATTACTTGAACAAAAGCCCTTTCCCGGCAACCCCTCCTTCTCTACTTGACGGAGCCAGGTAACATATCAGTAACCTGGAGCATAGATGCTTATCAACTCCAAATCAGCCCGACACATCAATTCTATTTACGGCGGCTCCGTCCTCTATCAGTCGACTCCATCTACTCCACTCCCCGTTTTCCCTCTTTATTCCTTCATTTTATTCTTATTACCACCATTCTCCACTCATTTTAAAGCCTCATTGCCTTAATCTTCGCCCCTTATGTGGCCATCGATTTCCTTCTTCTTACAGCCTCACATTCAGAGAACTGAGGATCCCAGTTTAATACATTCACTTCTTTTCCAGCCACCATCTTATTGATGAGCCCCGTGCCTCTCTCCTGCTGGGAACTTTCTACTTTCCACTCTAACTTCCACTTATTGTATTGTTGCTTCTAAACTAACTTCTCTGTTTTACAAAATATTGTTTCTCTAACTGTTAACCGGACTTGATCAATGAGACCCACTTTCTGTTTTTACTTTGTACCTCCAGAGCGGCTAGTTTATTGTTTACCCGTAGCTCCTGTGAGCGCTAGAGCAAAATAGCAGAAGTACACAGGTCTTTGTCAGAGCCCATTGTTCTTTAAGATATTATAGTCGTCTAATAATAAGTGGATGCACTAACCAAAAATTTAAATGTTTTACCATTATCACTACAATTCTTAGTCATTTACTAGGTTACAATGTCAATAAATAACAGGTGTACTTATCTAGCCAGCGCAAAATAAAGGCATCAACTTAAGAGTTCGGATATTTAACCAACAACTATGAACCGATTTGCCATTTTCTTTAAGGTTTGTTTGGACGTACTTCTAAATGTTTGGAAGGTTGTCCACACACTTTACATTTCATGTAACTGATACTTAAAGCTTAGCAACTTTGTCTATCAGACAAAGTCTTATACTCTACTGGTGTTACTTTGTACGTCACACACATGATGAGCAATGGATGTGCTAGTTCCTATCTGCACTCTACTTGTCCTAGTTCTTTTCTAACAATAATTTTTATATTTTTGTTTGATAAACCAAAATTATTTTCAATTTTTTATCTGTTTAATGCTAATTTAGCCAAATCATCGACTTTATCACGATCTCGAACACCGTTGTGAGATGGAATCCACGGAAGTTTAATTCCTTTGTCAACAATTTGTTCATAAAGAACAAAAAGGCACAATACCGTGACTGGAACAATACATAAATAACCCGCACACAGGTGAGATAAGCTTACGACGACGTTTCGGTCCGACTTGTAAACAATGCAAGTCCGACCGAAATGTCGTAAGCTTCTCTCTCCTATGTGTATTGTATAATTTGTTAATATGTCTGGCCTCATACACTGGGTTATTTAGAGCAATTAATGAGGATAAAGAATTAGAAACCACAAAGCTGTCTGTATATGTAGTGTCTGCAAGCTTGAGAGCAAAAATTCAGTTCGTAAAAGCCCAGATATTACTATCAATGGATTTATTGGTTTGTAGGACTAAAATTGACGTAGTCTTGTATAAGTTATGTATTAATTTTAACAATATGTTACTTATGGTTGCACCTAGTACTGTTCTGAAAGCGCTGTCTGTCTTTACGTTGATACTTAGACATTAACAAGTTGAAACCTAGTAGGTATGTCGTTAATCTTTAATTTTGGTGGTCCACTTTTGCGTTTGTCAGTTTGTTAAACACTTCAGTTTTCTCAATCGAAACTGAGGTCAGGGTTATTACAGGTCGTCTGCCTAACATTTAGAATGGTTAGCATTTCCAGGAAAGATTCTACATGTGGAAGAATATCAAGCATTGCTAATTAAGTATTACTGTAAACTGATATACAATTCTTACACATGCGGTTAGCACCAACGGCCTGGTTGATCAGGCCATCAACCGGCTACTCACAAGGGAAATACAGAGCCTAGATAATAGGTCATTATGTTTGATCTGAGGAAGGGGAAAAATAGCTACAGATCCCCGGGATCAAGAGCAAAATATTGTCATCAACTAAATGTAATTAAAGGAAATTATTGCTTTCAAAATGTTCTAAGGGATGTAGACTGACAAAGAGAGAGGCTTCAGCGGTACGTGAGAGGCTTCAGCGGTACGTGAGAGGCTTCAGCGGTACGTGAGAGGCTTCAGCGGTACGTGAGAGGCTTCAGCGGTACGTGAGAGGCTTCAGCGGTACTTGAGAAGCTCCTAGACTCAGTCATTCTGTAATAAATATAAAAATTAAATAACCATTTTAAATACTGCCACCCCCTTTCTCTTTCTCTCTCTCTCTCTCTCTCACATTCTCAGTCAAAAAACACAAACCGTCACGAGGCTGTATTTACCAATTTCATATCAAACAACACAAACTAGGAAGTGAAACATCCTGGGAAGATAATACTAGACGAAAGCCAGTATACCATGAGGAAGAGAGACTGAACAAGCACCGCCAACATGCACGATAAACAAGAACTAGTAACATGCATAACACACAATGTGCTAAGAGGAGCGACCAAACATTAACTACATGCACAGTAACTAAACACTAGCCACATAAGTGTGAAGAACACTAGCAACATGCACAATGAACAATCGTTAGGAGCATGCACAAGTAACATGAATAATGAACAAGCACTAGCGGCATGCATGATGAACAAGCATTATAAACATGCATAATAAATAAGCAACAATAACACGCACAACAATGGGTGTTCAGTAAATTTAACTTCAACAACCATTAAAATGACGGATAAAATTAACCAAAATAACTATCAGACATATCCAAGAAAACAGCCATATGCACCCTAAATCTTCAATGCCTGGAAAAGCTTCATACAAAAGCATATAAGGTTTGTATTAAATAAGTCTCATTGAGGAAACCTAGAAGAGCAGATATATAAAGAGCGCAGAAGATTGTACAAAAGTGGGTTATCGAATTGCTTAGCAACGTGAATGTCACAACGTAGGAAAGAATCTTCGCCGAAAGATGACCGAAATGGAACAAAAACTTAAGCAAAAAGGGAACAAAAAGTCATCCAGGATATTGCAAGAAGCCCCAAATATTTCTTTACATGTGACAATTCAACTACCTGTGGAATTGAAGCATTAATAACGGGAGGTTCATCTATGGACGATGGACAAGCAGGAGTAAAAAGACCAGTAAAAGTCGAAGTTCAGCATCTCATTAAATGAAAGCAGGTCGGATAATGCAGAAACTTTATTCATTCCATCTGAAAGCTTGGCAGACTAACTAATTTACATTAGTGCTAATCCCATAAAATTTAAAAAAAAAAAATATAGAAAACATGCCCGCTCACTCTTCTGGATCAGATTTATGAAATTCCTTGTTTATGAAAAAATACAAAGTACCACTAGCAGGGGCTCTCAGTATTCCTTGGAGAAATCTTAGATCTCAGTGATATACCAGAGGACTTAGAGAGTGCAGACATAGCATCTTTACATAAGGTAGTAGAGCACAAGTCAAAAATTACAGCCCAATAGCCCTAACATCCTTGAGGAGATGCCAAATTACAAACTTAATGGAAAAGCACAATCTGTATAACAAAAACCAGCACGGTGTCAGAACTGAAGGATCATGCTTATCAAAGCTGCTGAACCACTGACAGAATTACGAAGTTGTTGGAAGAAAACCAAAACGCAGATGTGATGTACATAGATTTTGCAAAAGCGTTTGACAAATGCGATCATGGGGCGATTGCACACAAAATGAGGACCACAGGCATAATGGGGAAGGCAGGCAAATGGATTTTCAAGTTTTTAGCACATAGCACACAAACAGTAGCAAACAGAGCAAAATCCAACATCAGCGAGGTAAAAAGCTCAGTTCCCCAAGGCACTGTCCTGACACCTTTGCTACTTAATCTCATAGCAGACAGATAAAAACCATCCGATACAGTTTTGTATCACCATTTGTAGATGAGAAAATAAACATGAAAGTCACCTCGGTAGAAGACACTGAAGAATTACAGAAGATGTGAGTAATGGAGTGGAGAACATGACGTTCAATGGTGATAAGTTCAAGCAGCTTATGTAAAAAAAAATCAAATAGGACACTATACAAAACTCCAGAGGATCGTCAAACAGAACGAAATGAACACGTGAACGACCTGGGAGCAATTATGTCAACTGACCTTTCTTTCAAAGAACACAAAACAAATGTCACGACAGCAAGGAAGATGACGGGGTGGATAATGAGAACTTTCAAAACAAGGGAAATAGTACCAATGGTGACCCTTTCCAAATTACATGTGCTCTCTCATTTAGAATACTGTTCAGTATTTACGGCCCGTTTAAGGCTGGACAGAGGTGGAAACAGCCCACAGAGCCAATAAACCATTTAAATTATTGGGAATGCTTTAGAGTTCTAAACATGTACTCACTGTAGCGGAGGAGAGAGAGAGACAATGAAAATATATACCTGGACGATACTTCAGGGCCTGGTCCCTGTGAAGGCTTACTCAGCCCTGTAAGATCTTATGTTAGTATTGCCAAGGCTGGCTCCTCCTCAGGAAGAGAAATAGAAAAAAATAACATACAAATATAAACACTACTGTAGGAATTTAAAATGTAAAACACGTAAACATTAGCTTTTATCCTATTTGAAAGAAAAATGAAGTAGAAAAAAATGATAATTGAATTCAACGTCAATTTGCACAGGTGAAATTTTAGATCATGTCGATGTCGTTAACAGCGCATTGTAGAAACTAGCCATTACTGATGTGAGGGGGGGGGGCAGCGGGTGAGCGACAACCCAACGATTATTCAGTCACAAAATGTCAAGCCCTGAATGATCCGTCAAGATGATAGGAACGCAGGTCTTTCACCACTTCAGAGATGAGGGGTAGCTGCCTGGGTGTAGCTACAATATGGTACGTAGATCGTGGGTGACGTCTCTTAACCTGGTTAGGTTCCTCTCCTTCAAACTCTCTCTGTAGTCACCAGATAACCCTAGCTGGCAGTCCAATAAATCACTCTCCATAAGTGTAAGGTATTTAAAAGAATGGTGAGGATTTAAAGACAAGATTTTTAAACATGAAAGTCAAGGCAGGATGAACTAAGCCTCAAGATTAGATAAAAGTAAAGCTTTTACTAATATATCATATAAAACTTACAGATGTGTTGGCAGCTGCGAGTCAAGTGATTATTTGGTGGGTACCTAGTTCAGCTATCAAAACTTTGGGGGCCCAGTCCCTGGACCCATTACGTACCTCTGTAATCTGTAAATACCTTTGTAACTTGTCATGATTGTGACCAGACTTACCTGGAGTTCATTACCTTTGTAAATTGTGAGTTCATTACCTTTGTAAATTGTGAGTTCATTACCTTTGTAAATTGTGAGTTCATTACCTTTGTAAATTGTGAGTTCATTACCTTTGTAAATTGTGAGTTCATTACCTCTGTAACTTGCTCAGCTATCAAAACTTTGGAGTCCAGTCCCTGGACCAATTATGTACCTCTGTAATCTACCTGTCCCACACGTCACCTTTCAGTGTGGAGAACTGATGGGGAAGATAGCGGGTGCTAGACACTGACACTACCTTAACAAGCAGACTGCCAATCAAACTATCGTCGTCATATATTCGCTCGCTACTCCTATCTGTTGTACTTTTCCCTCACAGTCCCAAATCTGCAGTCATAACGATATACTGGACTGAGAGATATGGGAGGATGTGCAAATAAACCCAGTGAAAAGCAGGGGTGCCTTGGGCTCAATAAGAGACCACTGTATCAACATCCATGACCCTAAATTATTCAGCGTCTTGTCAAAAGATATCAGAAAACTGCTGAGACAAGTGTAGAAGTCTTCATAAGGAAACTGGACGAGTATCTAAACCAAGTGATAGATCAACCAGGCTGTGATGGATGCGTGGGTTAGACCGCCACAAGCAGCAACAGCCTGGTTGGCCAGCCAAGCATCAGACGAGCCTGGTCCAAGCACTAGCCACATATGAACAAGCACTATCAGCATGCACAGCAAGCACTAGCAACATGCACAACAAGCACTAGCATCATTCACAACAAACACTAGCAACATGCACAACAAGCACCAGGAGCATGCACAACAAGCGTTAACAGTCACAAGCAATAGCAATATGGACAAACACTAGTAATGTGTGGGAACAAGCAATTGTAACATGCATGATGAACAAGCACTAGCAAAATGTACTAGCAATATACGTGATGAACAAGCGCTAGCAACATGCACAAGCACTAGCAACATGCATGAACAAAAACTAGCATCATTCATAACAAGCACTAGCAACATGCACAATATAGTACTATGTTAAAACCATCATATTAGTGCAAATTTGACAGAAAACAAGGCTGCCTTCACAGACAAAGAAAACGATGACAGAATTCAAACGCTCTCAGTACATTATTTAAAATATAATCGTTTTGAGACTAACATTTATTTAATATTGGTATATTGTGCCTAGTCATAAAAAACAATAAAATAAACTAAGGGAAAGATCAGCAAATTTATAAACCATTATATCACAGAATATATATAAGAACATAAGAACATAAGAACGAAGGAACACTGCAGAAGGCCTACTGGCCCATGCAAGGCAGGTCCAAGTCTCCTACCGGCTTAAGCCAATGCACCCAACCTAGTCAGGTCAGGTCACATTGACTTAAGGGAGGAACACGGCAACCGACCTGGTAGCACAAGCTATCAGGTCTAACTCACACCCACCCACATCTACTCATGTATTTATCCAACCTATTTTTAAAGCTACACAACGTTCTGGCCTCTATAACGGTATTTGGGAGTTTGTTCCACTCATCCACAACTCTATTACCAAACCAGTACTTTCCTATATCCTTCCTGAATCTGAATTTTTCCAACTTAAAACCATTGCTGCGAGTCCTGTCTAGGCTAGATATTTTCAGCACACTATTTACATCCCCTTTATTTATTCCTGTCTTCCATTTATACACCTCAATCATATCCCCCCTAATTCTACGTCTTTCTAGAGAGTGCAGTTTCAGGGCCCTTAGTCTATCCTCATAGGGAAGGTTTCTGATACATGGGATCAACTTTGTCATCCTCCTTTGTACATTTTCCAGAGAATTTATATCCATTCTGTAATACGGTGACCAAAACTGTGCAGCATAATCTAAATGAGGCCTAACCAAGGATGTATAGAGTTGAAGAACAACCTGAGGACTCCTATTATTTATACTTCTTGATATGAAGCCAAGGATTCTATTAGCTTTATTGCGAACACTTATGCACTGTTGTCTTGGTTTCAGATTACTGCTAACCAGAACTCCTAAATCTTTTTCGCAATCCGTAATATTAAGATCTACATTATTTAGTTTATATGTGGCATGGTTATTGTCCTGTCCAACATTTAGAACTTTGCATTTGTCTATATTAAACTGCATCTGCCACTTCTCCGACCACTGCATCAGTCTATTCAAATCTTCCTGGAGTGCTCGAATGTCCTCGTCAGAATGAATTCGACGGCCTATTTTGGTGTCATCGGCAAACTTGCCGATGTCGCTCTTTATGCCCTCATCTATGTCGTTTATGTAGATTGTGAACAGCAGGGGGCCCAACACTGACCCCTGTGGAACACCGCTCGTGACGCTTCCCCACTCTGATTTCTCCCCATTTATGCAAACTCTCTGCTGCCTATTTGTCAACCATGCCTCTATCCAGGAAAAAATTTCTCCTCCTATTCCATGTGCTTTAATTTTCCTCAATAGTCTCTGATGTGGGACCCTGTCAAAAGCCTTACTGAAGTCCATATACACAATATCATATTCATTACCATGATCTACCTCCTCAAATACCTTAGTGAAAAAAGTTAATAAATTCGTAAGGCAGGAACGCCCCTTTGTAAAACCATGCTGAGATTCGTTGATTAATTTATGCTTTTCAAGGTGGCTACGAACTGCCTCGGCAATTATTGATTCCATAAATTTTCCCACTATGGAGGTTAGGCTTATTGGTCTATAGTTCGAAGCTAAGGACCTGTCACCTGTTTTGAAAATAGGTATCACATTTGCCATTTTCCACTTATCTGGCACCATGCCAGTTTGTAGTGATATGTTGAGAAGATTAGCCAAAGGTGTGCTAAGCTCCTCTTTACATTCCTTTAGAACCCTTGCATACAGTTCATCAGGGCCTGGGGATTTGTTAGGTTTTAATTTATCTATTTGCCTAAGGACCATGTCACTTGTGACCCTAATAGTGCACAGTTTATTATCGTCCTGTTCTACATAATTTATCATTACTGGAATATCGCTGGTATCCTCCTGTGTAAAAACTGAGAGGAAGTATGTGTTAAAAATTCTACACATTTCCTTATCACTGTCAGTGAGCTGACCCGAGGAACTTTTGAGTGGGCCTATCTTGTCCCTGATCTTACTTCTGTATACCTGAAAGAATCCTTTTGGGTTAGTCTTCGATTCTCTTGCAACTTTAACCTCATAATCTCTTTTTGCTTTTCTAATTCCCTTTTTTATTTCTCTCTTTAACTGAATATATCGATTTCTCAATTGCCCCTCTCCTCTTTTGATTTGCCTATATATGCCTCTCTAACGAGAGGTGTATTTCCCTCGGCTTTAATCCTTTTTAAAAATTGATGTATTCATGTCTGGTGGCGAAAAGGATACATGCTACCTTAATGACGATAGTGTGGTCGATATGCTTTAAACCTCATTAATCCATCATTAAACACACACGCGTTTGACCGTTACATTTAAACTATGAATTTATTACAGAATAGACTAAGACTACATAATTCGAGAACACAAATTTTGAGGTAATAGAGAAAATATTTCACTTCATGGACTGTTCTTAAAATATATGCTCACGTGAAGGGGAACACTGATTTAGAATTATCTTTTTAGTAGAGTTATCTTTTTTAGACTGTGGGGCCACACAGCCGTGTGACCCCACAATCCTCACCACAGCTGCATCAACGTCCCCACAGCCACACAGCCGTGTGGCTGCACAATCCTCACCACAGCTACATCAACGTCCCCACAGCCACAAGTCGTGTGGCCACACAATCCTCACCACGGCTACATCATCGTCCCCACAGCCACATCATTTTTGTTATGATTTCTATTGCAGCAACTCTCAAGCTTATCATCTGTGGTTTGTCTATAACTTATGTCATCGTCTGTAACGTGTCTATAACTTCTGTGAAGATGAGAAAAGGATGTGGAAGGAGCTTACCTTCCTGAACAAAGCATTTTACTGTGGGTGGAATGAATTGATTTTGTTTTGCTGTATCATTCTGTGTAATGTCTGTATGCAATCTGAATCATTACTCCATTTCTCTCTTATTAAACCGATACCATTAAGGTTAGCAGGTACTCATGGAAACAGATACCGACGCTCTGGCACACACTATGTACACCCTGTGATCTTTTTATCACACCCTGCCATGCACACCCTGTGATCTCATTTTATCACACCCTGCTATGCACACCCCGTGATTTCATTTTATTACACCCTGCAATCCACACCCTGTGATCTCATTTTATCTCACCCTGCTATGCACACCCTATAATCTCATTTTATCCCACCCTGCTATGCACACTCTGTGATCTCATTTTATCCCACCCTGCTATGCACACTCTGTGATCTCATTTTATCCCACCCTGCTATGCACACCCTGTGATCTCATTTTATCCCACCCTGCTATGCACACTCTGTGATCTCATTTTATCCCACCCTGCTATGCACACCCTGTGATCTCATTTTATCTCACCCTGCTATGCACACCCTATAATCTCATTTTATCCCACCCTGCTATGCACACTCTGTGATCTCATTTTATCCCACCCTGCTATGCACACCCTATAATCTCATTTTATCCCACCCTGCTATGCACACCCTATAATCTCATTTTATCCCACCCTGCTATGCACACTCTGTGATCTCATTTTATCCCACCCTGCTATGCACACTCTGTGATCTCATTTTATCCCACCCTGCTATGCACACTCTGTGATCTCATTTTATCCCACCCTGCTATGCACACTCTGTGATCTCATTTTATCCCACCCTGCTATGCACACTCTGTGATCTCATTTTATCCCACCCTGCTATGCACACTCTGTGATCTCATTTTATCCCACCCTGCTATGCACACTGTGATCTCATTTTATCCCACCCTGCTATGCACACTCTGTGATCTCATTTTATCCCACCCTGCTATGCACACTCTGTGATCTCATTTTATCCCACCCTGCTATGCACACTCTGTGATCTCATTTTATCCCACCCTGCTATGCACACTCTGTGATCTCATTTTATCCCACCCTGCTATGCACACTCTGTGATCTCATTTTATCCCACCCTGCTATGCACACCCTGTGATCTCATTTTATAAGTTATCACTCATCGCATTTCTCATAAGACTTCACAAAATTTCTGTTTTTTTTTCTTCTAAGTAAACGCCAGCTAAAAGTAAATTGCAATTCTTACAGCCGTACTAGCAAGAAAGAAAAGAAATACTGATTAGAGAGAGAGAGAGAACATTGAGTTAAAGGTGAAAGCATCTTACAGTGCCCAGGAGACACGGACGAAAAGGCCATTAGCGAAATTGAAACACACGCAATACACTTCTCCTATGCAAAAGACAAAGCAAAAAACACCTCTTAGTATTGAACACCTTCCTAAAGGGCCATGGAACTTCACTGATGATGGCCAAGAAACTGAGAGAAATACCCGGGACACGGTGACCCGTTAAATATACCAAGTACTGACAACCCAGCTTTACTTTTTCATAAAGGTGACACCAAACTCTGCCCCCACAAACCTGATATAATCAGCAAGAGCTGGAGAGTTCGAAGAACCCATTGATACGAGCCTGGCTCAGGGCCGGGCTTCAAGAGTAGGTAAATCATCGAAACCCATCAAAGGTATATCAGAAAGACTAACACTATGCACAAATATCATTTCGTAATAACCAGATATTCATATCAGGCCCAGCTATCACTGATATCATATCCAGGTATCACTGATATTGTAAAATGTAATGCACAAATATCATTGATACCATGCCCAGGTATTATTTGCATAACTGTGGTGTGTAGAGGAAGGTTATCAAGTGACAAGTGTTAACATCCAATCAAAGACCTCGACACCTGGGAACACACACACACACACATTTCATTCAACTGTGCGTCCTGATACCGTGGTGAGAAAGATACCTGGACGCACCATATATATATATATATATATATATATATATATATATATATATATATATATATATATATATATATATATATATATATATATATATATATTAGCTCCAAATTTAATAAGCATATATAATTATTCAAATTCAAAACTTAGAAGAAACCTAAGACGACGTTTTAATCTGTCTTGGTGCAGAGAGGTCTGAAACGTCGTCTAAAAGTTTCCTCTAAGAAGTTTCTAATAGAGTCAATATTACAAAAAAAAACACAAGAGGAATTTTAAAGAGTGAGGCACAAGTTCGTAATGCAATAAAATATCAACAGTGAGGATTTGTAGTCGATCAGGAGACAATCAAAACTTACCGCATGACAATGATCTCAATTTCTTTAAGAAAAATGGCAAATTAGCAACTACAAAGGCCCAAAACAGATTCCCACCTTCTACTAAGTGAAATATGTACAACACCTTTGAAAGTTTGAAGCCAATCAGAAGAGAAATTTTCTAGGTATTGCATAAAAAATAGCTCATTCTTGAATTAAATTGGCACATTAATGCTTACACAGCCTAATAATAATAATGATGAACCTTCCTTTGAGCAAAATACACTGGCACTAAGTTTGAAGCCGATCAAACGTCATGTTCTCAAATTATCTTATTGATGAAATACCTCACGTTATAAATAAAATTGGGAAATTACCTACACAGTCCGATAACAATCCATAGCTCCTTCAACGTAAGATACATCAGTGCTGGAGGTTTGAAGCCAATCGGATTAGGCATTCATAAATTATCATATAAAAACAAGTATATAAATTTTACACTTTCTACATATAAAAATGGCAGGTGAATACCTACCCATTTTAAAGCTAACAAACTTTTCTCTAAAGTTTGTTAGTTTAAGTTTCAACATTATCAGAAGAGATATTATTTTTTTGTATATAAACCTATAGAATTTGAAAATTAAATTTTTACATAAACCAAAATCAATACAGAACTTCGTTTTAGAAAAAGACACCAGTACTAAAATGCTGAAGATGACTATAAGAGGCAGTCTTCGGTTACTGAAGAGAATCTAACACTTACAAGTTTATTAACCATCTTACTATATTAACAAACTTGCGCCTACAGAGTCTACACTTACAGGGAAACACATTTTTTTCAAAATACATCAGCCATTAAAATAATCAAACTGTCCTGACGATGTATACCGTAATTTCATGAAAAGAATCCCACCATTATAACATAATCACACCACTATTATAAAACAATGGTGTGATTACAAATTTAAAGTCGATCGCATGTGTCGTTCTCAAGTTATTAAGGAAAACCTTGAAAGAAGAAACACTATGCAAAGCCCCATTATATTTTTAGTAAAGAACGTTGAAAGGTCATGGAATAATATAATAATTTCCTAACATACTTCTCGGAATTATTCTATCATGGGCGATATATTACAATTATCATGCTTCCCATTTTTGTAAGAAAGTATTTCATTCTGTTTAGGTTGAGTTTCTTCGAATGGGGGGAGGGGGAAAGGAAGTGCTTTGAAGGCTCTTGATCCAAGGAACTGTAGCCTTTTTACCGTTCCTCGAATAAAAATTAATTACCCCCCCCAGGCAGCACTTTGTGGCCCTGACGGACTTGCTGCTTCCCAGAGAATATAGTCTGTGAATATTTTGTTACCAAGTTAGCTCATGTCTAGTCTTGAATCTCCTCAGTGAAGGTCCTTGATCTCTGGAACTGAAGCTGTGCTAAATTTCTTTGACCCCTACAGGTTTTTCGGTCCCCCATAAATATAATAATTCTAGTTTTTCCTATATTACAAAGTTGTCTGCAGTGTTCAACTATATGTGCGAGCAACTATACTCAACACTGTTGAATATCTTCACTAAAGTATTACTCCTCACAGTCTACCAGAGTATTCTATAAATAACGCACTTCATAAATATTTAAATTGATCTCAGAAAGCAGTTTTTTTTATACTGCACATAAATACAACTGAAGTGCGGTTAGAAATTTTATATTTAGTTCTAAAAACGGAAATTCTCTAGACTTCTTTATTAATAATACACACACACACACACAATAAGATCAGAGTAAACAGATATAACCATATTCAAAACAACCACTGAGAAAAGAATGGTGAACTTCCAAGCGCTTTACTGATTTCTCACACTATCAAGGAACTGTAAAAAAATATTAAAAAGCGAAAATAATATACAAGGGCAAAATTACCCCTCATCCTTCCTTTTATGATGATGTGGGTGAAACGGTCAAAAACCTGTCAAGCAAAGCTTATTCTTCCCAAGGTCTAAGATTTTAACTTGTCGAACATATCTTAAATTCTTCCTAAATTGTATTAATTATAAATGAATCTAATTTGTATAATCCTAATCAATATTCATATTAAACTCAAAACTATTTTTTATGAAGCTTGATTCTATTATATTTCTCTTAACCAGAGCATTAGACTCTTGTTCAATTCTAATGCTATATTTATGATGTTGTAATCTTAATTCAAGGCTTTTCTGTCTCGATCCCATCATTCCCAGTTGCTTTACTCCTTTTCATTTTACCCACAGCCTCATGCACCTTCCCCACATTCACATCTTGTCCTTCACTCCTAAAAGAAGTAATACCTCCCTGGCCAATTCAAGAAATCACAGCTTCCCTCTCTTTATCAACATTCAACAGTTCCTCAAAATATTCCCCCCATCTTATTGATACCTGCAACTCTCCATTTAATAACTTTCATCTTTTGTTTTTAATTGTCAAATCCATTCGCTCACTATGCTTTCTCAACTTATTAATCTCACTCCAAACCTTTTTCTCTTATTCTCAGCAAAGTTTGTTGACAGCACTTCACTCACTCTCTCATTTGCTTTCTTTTCACATTCCTTTACCACTCTCTTAACCTCTCTTTTTCTCTCCATATACTCCTCCCTCCTTATATCACTACTGTAACAAACTTTCATACACTATTTTTTATCTCTTACCACTCTCTTTATCATTAAACCAATCACTCCTCTTCCCTTCCCCACCCACCTTACAATCTCCACAAACTTCTGCTGAACACTAACACTGCATTTTTAAATCTACCCTATACTTCAACATCATTGCCTATCCTCTCACTAACTCATCTTTCTCCCAATAGTTTCTTATATTTTACCATACTTACGTTCTCCTTTAATTTATAAACTTTCACCTCTTTTAGTCGCTGGTGCCATTTTCCTTCTATCCCATCATCCTCTTACTCTAACTGTAGGTACAGCTAAATAATGATATATTTGTTGCCCCTCCATAAACAAATTTACCTATAGTCCCGGGAGGCTGGTTAAATATCGCGAGTTCGATCCCCGGCTAGTCTGTATATTTTGATCCCCTAGTGGGATCCTCTTCAGCAGGCATGTGTGTGTGTGTATACACACACACACACACACACACATGTAAAGAAACTAGAAAAAGTGCAAAGATTTGCAACAAGACTAGTCCCAGAACTAAGAGGTATGTCCTACGAGGAGAGGTTAATTAAGGGAAATCAACCTGACGACAAGGTGGACAAAGACAGGATGTTCCAGAGATGGGACACAGCAACAAGGGGACACAGTTGGGAGTTGAAGGCACAGATAAATCACAGGGATGTTAGGAAGTATTTCTCCAGCAACAGAGTAGTCACGAAGTGGAATAGTTTGGGAAGCGATGTAGTAGAGGCAGGATCCATACACAGCTTTAAGCAGAGGTATGATAAAGCTCACGGTTCAGGGAGAGTGACCTAGTAGCGACCAGTGAAGAGGCGGGGCCAGGAGCTTGGACTCGACCCCTGCAACCTCAACTAGGTGAGTACACACACACGTGCATGCTGAAGAGGACCCCATCAGAGGACCGAAATATAAAGACCAATTAATTTTCCGAGTTTCTTTCTCAATGTGAGTTATTACTGATCAGTGGCAAGTATTCATTACACTTTAGTTATTCATACATGCATACATACACATAGTAACTGCTATATGAGACTATTCTTTCCTAACGTCCGTTTGCTCCAATATATTTTAGCTTCTTTTTCTTTTTACTGAAAAGGGTTAGTGGGTGAGATGTTATGCTTGATAGTGCCGATCAGGAGACGGTGGTGTTCCGTTAACAGGAAACAAAACAGTGTCTCGTGACACGGGTCTTTATCAAACGACCCGACAGCGCTTAAGCATTCTGTAAATGCTTAATAAAATCTTCAAGAGCACTTATTTTTTTTTTATCAAGGAGACAGCGAGACAGGCAAAAAACCTTTTAATGTACCAGCGTGTTTTACTAACTAGTGACGTAACAAATATGCAAAAGTTAAGTTTTATTAACAAGTTGTTTTTATACAATGTATCATGATAGTTACGGAAATTATATATGAAAGAAACGGGACGGCATATTGCGTTTACATAAATTATTCCATATACACACATACCCACATTTAGTGCCCACAAAAACACACCCACCCACAAGGTCACATGGGTGAGTACATGTAGACATCCACCCACACAACACGAGGATAAGAACACACATGTACACAACCATCCATACGAAGACATGGGTGAAACACATGTGCGCGCGCAGAGCAGCTGTGAATCGACCCCTGCAACTAAATACAGGTGAGTACACACACGCGCATTACACATATACAAGGATAAGTGAACACAAGCATACAACCACCTACACTAACACAAGGGTGAACATACCCACATACACCCACATCATACAAATACATGGCTGAGTATTCACACGCAAACACCCACCCACACAAACGCATGGGTGAGTACACGAAAAAACGTACCCACACAAACAGGAGGGTGATTATACACACGCATATACCCACTCACACCAACAGGAGGGTGATTATATGCACGCGCATACCCACCCACACAAACATGAAGGCGAGTACACACGTGCACATACCCACCCACACAAACACATAGGTAAATACACATACGGACACAAACACATGAGTACACACACAAACCCACACTAAACACAAACACACACTCACCAAATTACAACTTTCTCAATAAACAAAAGGGACGACCACCAGCAACAAAGCTCTGGTGTCGTAAATAACGAAGAGAGTGATTTCTTTCCCCTCACCACCCACCCTCCCACCCACCGCCCTTCTCTACTCCCTCCCACCCTCCACTCCATACCACGCCCTCCTCGTCCCACACTTCCACTTCATCCCACCTTCTTCCTTCGCTCTCTCCTCCTGCTCCATTCTACCCTTTCCTTTTCCCACCCTCTCTCTTCCACCCTCTCCTCCTCCTCCCTTCCACTCTCTCCTCCTTTTTCCACCCTTTCCTCCTTCCCTCCACCCTCTCCTCCACGACTTTTACAACCTTTCCCTCATGTGTATGGGTGATTATCTACAGACCCCCAGCTGTAACTTGCAAGTTACTCAATCGTTGAACTCCGTATGGCAAGAACCAACAGTCTGGTTGATCAGAACATAAACCAGTGAGCCTGATCTGGGACGTGGCCGCGATGGGAGGGGGGGGGGGATGTTGACTCTTGAAATGGTCTTCAGGTAACCTTCACTTGTTCTGTTTTTCTTTTCTTTTTTTTTCGTCTGAAAATAACGTTTACCTGTTCTACCTACCTGGAGGGTGTTCCGGGGGTCAACGTCCTTGCGGCCAGTCCTTAATCAGGCCTCCCGCTGGATCAGAGCCTGATCAACCAGGCTGTTACTGCTGGCCGCACGAAGGTCAACGAACGAACCACAGCTTGGCTGGTCGGGTACTGACCTTAGGTATCTGTCCAGTTCCCCTTTGAAGACAGCCAGGGGTCTATTATGTCTGGTGGGAGGCTGTTGAACAGACTTGGGTCCCCGAACACTCACTATGTTTTCTCTTAGTACTAATGGCGCCCCTACTTTTCACTGAGGGTATGTTGCACCGCCTGCCCAGTCTTTTGCTTTCGTAGGGAGTGATTTCTGTGTGCCTACGTTTCCTATTTCATGAAGTCAATAGGTCTATTACCCCATGCTCAAATTTGTCAAATGCCTACACATAATCCGTGTAAATCGCATCTTAGTTTTGGTTTCTTCCGAAGCTTCGGTGATTTTTCGCTATAACGATCTGACAGCCGTGTCTAAGATCTTCCTGCTCTACACCCACGCTGACTTAGTTTGTGGAGGACAAGTTTTTTTTCATAAATACAGTAAGTTCGCGTCTCAGATCCTTCAAGAGCTGTAGCTTAGATTCAGGCGATATTCCAGAGGTTTTAAAAAGTGCTTTCACACAGGAAAAGTAGGGACACGGATTTTCAGACAACAAATTAGAACACCTGAAGGTTACCTGAAGACTACTGATCTGAAGATTACTGATCTGAGCCGCAGCCGCGGCCCAGTCCCAGATCAGGTTTACTGGTTGATGTCCTGATCAACCAGGTGGCAGCAGAGCTATGGAAAAAAATATTAGAGCTGTAGCACCTTTATGAAGAGGATCAACATTGGAACTTCAAAAGGCCTCTGTAATTTTCCCTGAAACTAAGCTCCTCCATGTTACAGGTGTTGCGTGCAAGGGCAAGTTTTCTGTTTATTTTTCGAAGTCCGAAGAATTTAGGATAATGTCAGATAAATAACTTGTAGATTAGGTAGAGTTAGTGAAAACGTTATCTGGGTGGAACATAAACGAGAAAGATAAATCATAATTTATTCTTGGAAAATCCTGGAGGGATTGGTCCGAAACCTGCAAATCGAAGTAACTCGATGTTAAAGTAAGAGACATAACAGACGGTGCAGAGTGCCTCAAATAAAAAGCAAGGCCGCGAAGAGTACACAGAGAATGAGTGTCAGAGCTCCCCGACTTTTCAACGCCCTACATTCGTAAATAGAAGCGAATTACCAACGAACTTCTGGCTGTCTTCAAGAAGGAACTTGACAAGTTCCTGAAGCCAGTTCCCGATCAACTGGGCAGTAGATGTCCGTTGGATTGCGTTAACAGCCTGGTTGACCAGACCCTGATCCATCAAGAAGCTTGATCTGGGACTGGGTGGAGGGGGGCGGTGATCCCCGGAAACATCCTTCAGGGTCTTCAATGTTTATGGTGTCCACTGTCACTAACATTAAGTCAAACTGTTTTTTACGGATGTTGCTCATTTGTTTATTGTCACCTGTGTATGAATCTCCTTTAAGCTGAGGACCAATACTGGATTTTGCAAACGTGAACAAGAATATGAATAGGATTTTTTTTCCAATTTCCTCCCTCCTACTCTCTCATTCCTCCCCCCCTCCCCCCCAACTTCTCTTCCCTCCCACCTTCTTCTCCCTCCTCACCTCTCCTCCCTTTCATCCTTTCCTTCCTAATACCAAGCAAAATGAAATTTAGGGCCAGGTCTTTAAGATATCTGA